>NC_051141.1:6079364-6099364 GCF_014839805.1 Manduca sexta | reverse complement strand
GTTTTACCTCTACATAATGAACAGGCATTACTTGCATTATACGATATATCGATATTCGAATATTACAAAAAAAATGCAATTATTTGTTGCTCTATTACTAAACAATTTAAATTACAACAGGATAAATAATTAGTAAATAACAAAACTATAATAATTCAAACTTTACCTGAATTGATTTCTTTTCACAATAATAATTATCAGTAGTTACTAAAACAAATTTTAATTACGTCTATAGTTAGTAGAAAACAATTTTGTATTAGATACAAAATTAAATCTCCGTTTATTAACAAGCCTCGCTACGTCACCAAGTGACTCAGTCCAAATGTTGCGTCCTCGTTCTTAAACAAACCAAAGATCGATAAAGCAAGCGATATCAAGCCATCTAAATAACAATGAAAAGTTTTTTCAACGCTGATAATGATAGGTAAGTTAATTATGATTATATTAGGAGCGCCAGTTGGATATGTTCATAATTAGAATTCATGAATAATGTACAAACCACTCTCAGACACAACAATCGAACCAAGATCAAAACTTAAGTATCCGTTTTGTTTCGAAACTATCTAAATGCTACAAAATAATACAACGGTTAAGTATCATTTCAATACGCATACGAATTGTTTAAACAAAGCATATGAATATCTTAACCATCCATAAGAAAAACCCGGTGTCTACACTAGCTAATAACATTGTATTGAATAATAACATATAATTAGTATCTACCTGCTACAAAGATAAAGAAGGGACAACGGAGTTTTTAAAAGCTGTTTACAATCAACCGTAAGTGAAGGTATAGACGCACACAGAATTTCTTTCTTTGTTCAATTAATTAATGTGGCCCTATTCGGACCTTTAATTAACATTAAGTATAAACCTCTTATTTATCGCATTTGTAGTGAATTTTGATCGTATCTTTACAATGAGAAAAGTAACGTTACATTTTTTTTACTGTGCTATAAAGATATAATAGTTTTATATTATTTTAAGTGGTTTAATAACAAAATGCAAAGAACTTTTGTGAGGAATGATACAACTAAAATAAACATATTTTATAACATGTTTGTACGTGGTTAAATATAGACGTACAATTAACTAGTTGTTTCAAATCTTATCATCATGTCTTAAATGTCTTTAAAAAGGTACTTTGTTCTTTCAACTTCAGCGAAAGACGTTAGTTCTATTATAGCTACAATACGCTTCCAAGTGAGGACACTTCCACCTGGCCATATATTCGCATACCTTTATATTATGTACACTTTTTATTATTCTAATCAGTAATTGCACTCTTTATGAACCAATAAAAGTTCATAACAAGTTGCACTGTAGCATGGGTTTATGAGTGTTTATTTTCTATGGCTACCTAATTATTGGAAAAAACGAGTAGGTATTTTATATTGAAAAAAAAACTACAAATAAATCGCATACCAGTTCAGTATAGTTTAAAGTTACTCTATAAAATGATTAATAATATGCTGTTTTTTTTTTTAAATATTTTAAAGTAATAATTTTGTAACGCTCATTAACGCGGACTGTATCCTACTAATATTATAAATGCGAAAGTTTGTGAGGATGGATGTACGTGTGTATGTATGTTTGTTCCTCTTTCTCGAAAAAACTTTTGAACGGATTTGGATGAAACTTTACACTAATATTGGTTATATATCAGAATAACACATAGGCTATAATATATAATGATTTTGTGTAATAAATAATAATAATAATATCAGCCCTGTAGTATATACCTGCCCACAGCTGAGCACGGGCCTCCTCTACTACTGAGAGGGATTAGGCCTTAATCCACCACGCTGGCCTAGTGCGGATTGGTAGACTTCACACACCTTCGAAATTCCTATAGAGAACTTCTCAGATGTGCAGGTTTCCTCACGATGTTTTCCTTCACCGTTAAAGCGAACGATAAATTCACAAAGAATACACACATGATTTTAGATAAGTCAGAGGTATGTGCCCCTGGGATTTGAAGCTGCGGACATTCGTCTTGGCAGTCCGTTCCGCGCCCAACTAGGCTATCGCCGCTTGTTAATCGCCGCTATTTTGTGCAATCTGTTCATAATATAACGATACATATAAAGTAAGTCAGAAAAGAAATATCCCGGAAAACTCCTTCACGCAGGCGAAGGCGCGAGCAAAACCTAGTATTATATAAATTATGAAAAAAATACAAACCCATCAAATGCGATGACAATAAAATCAAACATGAAATTGAAAGAAAACAATTGCCAATAGTAAATTCATAAAGTTTAGCAAATTCATCGACCAATATAAAATACAGTAACTTGTGTGCGGGGAAGTACTGCGGACGTTAGGCTCGTTACCACGTTATCAGGGACGTGGCGCGATGCTTATCTTGACAGGTACGTAGGTGACCACCGCCCGGCCTTCATCATCGACACCTCGCAACAATAAATTGACCTTGTTAACCCCTTTGTGCATATTCCCAAACATTTTTTGTTGTTGCTTAATTTAGTATAGAGTACTGGGCGGGAAAAGTAGTTAAATTAAATTCGTTTGTATAACTGACCGAAAAATTGTTACCCTTCTATATTCCAATAAATATAGTATGCTTTTTTTCTTATTCAAAAGTACTAAAATATGGGCATGAGTTCTTTGAGTTTACAGGTATGCTCAGTTCTACGCAGAAGGGTCTCAAAAATCCATAGAAGCATGTCAGTGCCTGACAGTCTATCTAATATTGTCTTTTACCACGCGGATGCCGCCTGGTCGTGTGAACTCGCGGTTATTACAAAGTCAAACAACACCCCATTAATTTCATTTACTATAATGTGAATTAATATTTAAGAAAAAAAAATGCGTTTTTTAAATTATGCACCATGCATAAACCCTTTAAGGAATAAGAGACATACACATACTTAATATTATGTTAAGGTTAACAAGGTTAGGTTTTTGACCGAAAAAGGAATAGGAGCCATGTATAAAATGTATACAGTGCTAGCTTAGCCGCGATCTTAATGTAATATATACTACTTTCTGGCTATGGATTAACGTTAGCAAATCGGTGTTCCAAATTGAATCCAAATCCATTCAGCTGTTTTTGTGTATACTTCTAACATCCATCCACGTTTTTACGAAATTCGTATTTATAATTCATTATGAAATTTAAAATTTATTATTAATTTAACCAATTTAATTAGTAACAAGTAAAATAAGATGATTCTCAAAAGGACTTAAATTACTTTTTAATCGAGAAATCGAATTGTCCATATTTTGTTATAACGCTGTGCAAACGTGTCATTTTTTATTTCCCGAAATATAGCATAGATGCCAATGAGTAGGTATCCTTAGATAACACTTATAATATTATTACATACTATTACAAAACAAAATGTGCCAAATCCTTTAGGTGCAATAAAGTGTACTTCCCCGACTAAAAATTGCCTGCAACCGCCTCCGAAACAAAATGTCGCATGTGCTCTGCGCATATCGACTTACAAAACGTGTCATAAATCATAAGAATATAGACCCCTGTATACGATACTAAAATTCAGAGAAGTCACTGGTCAAATGTCGCAACACTTTTTATCACGTGCCTCATTTTGAAAAAACAAAGCTGCGTCTGCGCAAACACTAACGATAAAAAAATAGATATATCCTTGATATATCAAACTTAACACGTCTATCTTCTACTTGATGTACCCAGTCAAAATCATAATGGTTATTGCAATTATTACAAGATCCTAAATACAAAACATTCGTCGATATTATACTGTTACCGAACATAGCTCTGGAAATATTATAAGCCTAGACAGATATAATACTTAGAAATAGATTTCTAATGAAATAAAATGTTGTATGTGCCATGGTGCTCGCAAATAATCGTTGTTGGCCTCCTATGACCGCAACTAAATGTGATATCGTAAATCCTAAATGTTGTAGACCGTGATTTTAAAGACATTTTCGAAGTATCATGGTCTTATTAATAATTTCCAAATTGACTATTTTTAAACTAAAATAACTATCAACCTTTAAAATACCTTAAAAAACCTCTAGTTAAAGAAAGTGTTGTTTGTTTTCAGTTCGTTCTTTCTTAGCTTCAATATGGCACGGATAGAAAATGTGGTGTTATTTCACTAACCACATATTTCTAAGTACCTATTGTGCTAATGCCTTCTCCGTTTGTCATTGCACGAAAGCTTTTTATAATAAATCAGTTAAGCAGACATACGCCAGCGGTAGTAATATTTACATTGTAATATTGTTTCATATCAATTTTTTGCAATCACTTTTCGCACTATGCATTGCACGGCACACATTCTTGCTGTGCTAATTGCGCTATTTGTCTTTCAATGTCATGTAATGCGTTATTATTTTTTATTGTTATTTGTTGTTGTATAGCGTGTTTTACAGTAATGTGCGAAACGAACATTTGTAATGAAACCAAAATGTAGTTAACAGCCGCCCGCCGCGCGGCGATCAAAAATGCAAACTGCCGATATAGTAGGATAAGAACGCGAACAAATGCTCCAGCCGCGTAGGGCTACCAACATTAGAGCGCTTATTAGAAAACAAAATAGCAAATAACTTTCAAGCAATTTTACCCCTTTTGAAAAGGTAATTTGAAATTTGTATTGGCCCTTCATTAAGTCACGGTCCAAGTAATAAACTTTTAAATGCCTTATAATTAGTGGTACGTAGTATATATTATATTTAACTTCATTGGCCCAATATGGGCACAGCAAGTTTGGATAAAAGTAATGTAGATAGTGCTATGAAACAAAAAATAATGTTCCGGAATACCTATGGTGCAGGAAAAATACAATATTTTTTTAAACTGAAAACTCAGTTATTTATTTTCTTATGTCGAGAGCGGAGATTACAGAAGCCGAAGCTGTCACAGTGATCGGGGCACAAATAGGCGTAAGTAGTGCTGTTTTTGTATCTATCAAAGTTTTTGCGGTTTTACTGGCATCAGACCATGACGAACTAAACGTAAACAGGAAGAAGAAATCTTCATAATATGTGTGTTTAACCGTGGCTTCTTCTAACAACCACATAATATTATGAATGATTTTGTTATTAGTATACTGAACCTTCATCTATTACAAGCGTTGATGATATTCTCAATCAGCACGGTTCCCACGGCCGTCCGGGCTGCATTTCTTACCCCTGAGGCGTGAATTGAGATTGATTATTCACTGATTCCGCGACGGAGCGTCAAGAACAGTTTTAAAGTCGCATTGAACATTTTGCACCAAGTTTCATTCAATGCACAAGTTAAGTATTAAATATACACTGGCTACGTTGACCGGCGGCACCTTATGAATAAATTATTATACGGCAGGTGGAATGACCTGACACAAAATGTTTTGATGGAATTGTTTTAATTGGACGTTATCTCGCATCGGCTATCGCGCCGATACCGCCTTTCAAAAATATGTATTTTGTACGAAGACGATTCACACCACCTTACGTATAATTATATAAATGTTACAATAATTTTACAAAGTGGACGGTGTTTAGTTATTTGTTTAGTTGTTTGTAGTTGTTTCATCAATTTTATGTTCCTCATTTCATAATAAATCGTATCGCTATAAATGCCTTAAAGGCGTTAAGTGGGAAATATATTTTTTATAGTAACATTATAGTATACTATCCATACTTATAATTTATAAAGTGTTTGTATTTATAAAAGTGGATTAACACAAGAGCAACAATTTATGTGCCTGTTTGTTTAATAAAAATTTTAACTAACCCCAATTTAACAGCACTCGTTGATGATAGGCGACAATAGCGCCCTTAAGAGATGAGAATAGCTTGAGAATTTCAAGAGCTAGGAGCAGTACCGAGCTGGTTAATTTGTGAGAGCCATTGCAGTAGTGAGCTCTATTATTGTTTAGTCGATGGACAGCAACATACATAGTGTAGCGGATGGGCCTCATAGGACAACATTGTTGCGACTTGCATCAAGCAAAGTCAGTGAAGTGATGTGAATAGTTCGCAACTTGAGAACATAGTCTGAGACCTATAAAGCACAGCGGTATCTGCGTAGTTGTTGAGGGAAATCTCTTTCGCAAAAGAAGCGCCCTCTGTTAGGTTTAACCTGAAGTACGCAATAGCATATAATTTAAACTATGTAGCGACGCAAGATCAAACATTATGATACACACGTTTACAGCACATAAACATTTATCAAAATAGTGTCTAGAAAAGTTCAAAATAGAAACCAACTGTTGCTAACGAGGGCGAAAGAATAATGACAAACCTTTTACATGTAAAACTACTTTTAATAATATATTATAAGTTTACACCTAATGAAAAGAACAAATACTTTATCTTCGATCTTTGAATGGAGCTAATAACGTTTGTAAGCAATAACGTGTAACGAACAATAGCGACACTGGCCTTACACACCTTGAGTCGGTTCTCTTCACTACAATGTATGGAAACTCTCGTTTTATATTAAACTTTAATAATTATTAACGTCATCATTACTATCGCAGTTTATAGACAAGATATTGCAAGAAAACTTTGGTTTTTTTATTCATAAAATCGGGACTGAAACCGAGTACGATACGGCATGATGAGAATATTGGCATTGACTACTTAGGACTTTCGTCTGTCTGAATATTATAACATTATTACTCGAAATAGGTAATTACAATCAAAACTATATTACAATTTTGAAACAATCGTGATTAACTTTAAGTTCATAAATATTGTAAATTTGGAAGCCATGATTTGGTGGTACGAATTGTATTCTAAAGTTGATTACTTTATAGTACCACATATTTTATTAATAGTTGCTTGAGCAAATATTGCAGAAAAACATTTTTTTTAATAAATAGATAAATTGTATTACGATTATTCAATGGTAAAGACTCAGTGGCAAAGTTAGTTACTGTCTTTAAAAAAGTGGATAATTTTAAACTTCTGTTAATATAATCGTGTAGAATGCAACCTATTTTATCATCATAGACCATGGTAAATAACAACCGTAGGGTAAGAAAAAATTACCGCCGTCTATGGTGATTACCTTCCATATTCAAGTTACGGAGGAATTTCCTTTAGCTTGTCATTTTACGAGTGTTAATTTACAAAGAGAAACTCGTTAAGTGCCGATAAGTATCTATTTGAACTAAAAGGGATACTAACATGGGTAATGTGGTCTCTAGTAATGCAGAATGAACAAAATACGTTGCAAATCGTGTAGGTAATACATTTTTATTGTGTCATTTTGTGATGATGTATGTTACTTTTATTGGCCATATTATCATAAGTGTGAATTAAGATAGAAATATAAAGGTTGCGCAAGATTCCCGGGAGCTTCAAGTTCTGTTTAATCAATAACTGGTTAAAAATTATGTCTGTTGAACCTAACACCGTTACACTTGAATTAAATCTTAAAAATATTAGTAATTTATAATGGTAGAATATTCCCTATTATATTTTCCGGATGAATAAACATTGGAACACGCACATCTAGTAAGGACTAAAATTTTTTTTCTATTAAGTAAATACTTAATAGAAAAAAAATGACACTTTTACCTACGGAATACACCTAGTATCTTACTTCAAAACATCGAAGTGCAGTTTTGTTTTAAAGAACTTGAGTGCATTTTAATCGAAGTTCTTTGTGTGATGAAGTAATGTTTTTTGTCCAAACAATCTATAGCATCCGACGCACGAGTTAATAATTGTCGGAGCATTTTATCTCTTCGTTTATGTCCACCATCACGCACTAAGATAATTATATAATTTTCGTAGTTCGTCAAGCGCCTCGAGAATGAAGCACGCATTAATTAGAGTCTCCGGAAGTCCGTCGCGTGCTTCCACCGCCTATAGGCCATTGAATTATTTATACATTTAATATTGTAATTATTATACACCAGCACCGCTGGCTTATTATCATTTTTGTTATTATATTAAATGTTATAATAACGCTCACCACGAAAAGGTTAGGTGGTTGATCAACAGATAACGCCACTGTCAGCAGTTAATGAGAGCTTACGTTCATATATCGGCGAGTCGCGCTGCTGAATGCTAATTCCACGCTCGCTAACTTGTTCTTTGTATTATTACATGCGACGAATAAATTCTTTTACAATTTGTACTCGTTTGTCGTATTGACGATGTCGTTTCGATACGGAAATGTTACAAAGTCACCGGTTGTTTTGCAAACATCATTAATTAATATTAGTAGCGTTTAGAAGCTTTGATGTCTAATGTCTGTATTTATTTAGTAGCATTGATGTATACTGCTGGATTTATTTTATATTATTTTCTTTTTCTAATGGATAATGTTTGCAATAACATTCCATGAAGGTTCTAATACGTCTAATGGAACTTAAAACTATTCATATTTGAGATATTAAAGGTACTCAACTATCGGTCTTATCGATGACACAAAACATGTTTTAGGTGTTTGTGATCACGACAACGTAAGGGCGTTTTCACATTTGCGACTACTGCATACCGTATTCTTCTAGTCGTAATTATTACAAATATTTTGTTGAGTATAAATCTCAGAACGCACCGCACGTTGGCCCTCGTTCATCTTTATTGTTTGCCGGATATTCATCATAATATTATAAGAACTACAACTACCTTCGCAGGTAATGTCTATGTCATTCGACTCCAAATGTAGCTCGGACTGTAATATTATGAAATGGAAGGAATATTTTTATTTAAAATTTTAACGTATTTTGTCGTACATGTCAAAGTCAATGTTTCATAAATTGTCTTTATTACATATTTTGTTGTTACATTCATTGTTACATATTATTTTAAAGCGAATAAGATAAAAAAGTACTTCAAATAATGATTATTATGTAACTATCTTTTGCTCGCGGCTTCGTTCGCGTGAAAGAGTTTTCCAGGATAAAAGTCCCGCTACATATATTTCCAGGATAGAAAGTAGCCTATGTTCTTCTCAGTTTGGGTAGTTTTTGAGTTCATCGCGTTCAGACAGGCAGACGCGGCGAGAGGATTTTGTTTCAAAATGTATTTTTTTTTTTACTTTTTAAGAGGAAAAATTCTGTTGTTGCGTAACTTTAACCGTTTACGCAGCGTATGAATCGGAAGCTCGAACGAATAAATTTTCACACTTTTTGCCACCGTTTTCATTGATGCTCCTCTCCTGTTGACTATATCGTGATGTTATATAGCCTTCTTCAATAACTGGACAATAATACTAAAATATTTTTTCAATTAGAACCAGTAGTTCTTGAGATAGGCGTGTTCAGACAAACAAACAAACACTTTAGGTAAATATAATAATACATATCGAAATGAAAATATAGAACTGTAGATAGATAGGCGAGCGAGTTGATTGATTTTTATTCATTCAACTGAGATTATGATTCATCAAGATTCAAGATGGTCAAATGAAAAAAAGATTGCTACGAAATATGTTGAACATTTTCTGGGTTATTTCCTCGAATGTCTTAATTATTGAATGTGCGTATTAAAACTTATTCAATCTTATTATACTTATCACATTAACCGTCTGTAATCAGCTTAATATACAGTGATCCGCCCTATGCTAAAATAATAATTAATAAGTAAAACATGAAATATGATATTATGAACCACAGGCCTTAACATGTTACAGCATTAATGATAATATTTTATAAATAAAATTATTGCTTAGCTTTAATATGTTTTAAAATTCAGTATGCGTTATATCAAATGTATGAAATTTATGCGGCTTGTGCGTAGCCGAGTGTAGCACAGCTGCATGATAGTGTAGAATTTCATTAAAATTACCGGTTCTCAAGTAAAATAATGCGGGTAGAAGAACGGTTGGCAAATGGCCGACACACGTGTCCAAGGAAGTACTTCCTAAGGCCACCTGAACGCTTCACCGCTGGACTTTCTCACGGCAACGCAGTAAAAAGCTATAATGCGTTAAACTAATGGCAAAAGCCAGTAACAGCACTTAGCTGCGCATGACAAAGCGCGACAATTTCGACTATTGACTAAGATCCGCTTGGACAATTCGACGAAGCGTAAACCTCAGCACCTTAACCGCCTGCGCAAATTACTTTTTATTGCTCCGTCATAATGCGTGACTTGTAACTATGTATGATTACACCTTGGTACATTCCAAAATCGGCTTCTTAACGTTTCTTTTCACTTAAGATACAAATAGCGTTGAGGTTTATTTGTGAACATAAAAATTTTTACCCGAAAACCATTTCGGAGCGTCTATTCATCCCGTCACTTTACCATTTTTATTTCATTATTTTTCCTCTAATCACAGCTAGATGGAAATCAGATAGCGCATTAGCTGATACCTTAACATGTTACCGTTTACTAAGTAAAGGACAAAAGATGACTAAAATAAATTAACTCTTATCGAATACAAGTTTAAATTACTTAAAAACCTTGTATGCATGCAAATTGTATTCGATGGTTCCTATCAGAACACCTCGTAATGTGTTTGTTAATTTTATTTCTTATCATTAGACCATTTCAAACGCTGCTTATTATGCGGCGGACGTGTCTACAAACGTTGACTGACGTTTTTTAATCACGCCAAGTCTAAGGCTACGTGTATGTTTGAATTGATTACATTCCGTATTATTAACTAATTTATTGTGAATATGTTTATCTAGCTCACCACTTATCATTAATTATATTGCCTGAATCGAAAAACTAAATATAGTTTTAGTAGGTTTTATTGAATAGTTTAATTATTGTAAACTTTATTGACTTTATTAATATATTATTGAGTGTAGAATTACTTTTGACAAGACAGGTGCGTTTTGAAACATAAATGTTATTTTAAACAAATGCTGTTAATACTTACTATGCTTTCTTTCAAACAGATTGTGTTTTTATTAGTTGTATTTATATAATTTTGAGTTTCTTAATATTTACGTACTCAATTAATATTTATATTTATTCCTTTAGTATTACATCAGTACCATCAACGTTACGACGTTATTGAAATTTATATTCATAAAACAAATACTATTAAAATTATTAACTGTAGACATAACAAAGTCATTGGTACTAAATTACAGTAGTGTGCTCGGGTAACACAAACCTGTTATTTCCTTCCAAAATGACAAGCTACGTTTGATAATTACGCTGCGCGGACCGCCTATCTATTGAACCATCTAGTCCAATAACGGACAATGTAAATAGGGTGAATTGTCCATTGTTGTGATTGATATGGAAAATAAAGCTTTATACCAAATTGCTTATGTGGTAAATAATGAAACAAAGTAATTCACGTATTCACTCGATCGCACAAATATCAAAAATCTTTCATAACAATTTTCTATAGCATTTGAAAAATATGTCTTACGTCCAGGATAGATAATTATTTCATGTTCAAGTCTCTATTCAAAAAATCTTTATTTAAAATATATGACTAAGTTTTTAATGTACCTTCGTACAATTATCAGATCAGAGGGCAATTACTGAATTGCTCACTCGAGCATAAACACGAATAAATGATTTTATCGTATCCTCATTCGCCAAGATTTACAACTTGCGCTCTGTTTTCACCATAATGAAATACAAATAAAAAATATTGATTGCTGCTAAAATGAAAATACCTTTACACCAAAAAGGTAAAAACTAAACTTAAAATTGTATAGGTATGATGTGTACTAAAATCCTTGTATTGTCACAGATAAAGGACGACGACGACGCAAGATGGGCAAGATGCTCGCCTGATGGTAAGCCACACCAATACTCAAGAACAATAGCACCCACAACATTACTGGACTTCGCAGTTCGCAGCATTATACTATACTGGTCACCCAGTGGAATTATATGAAAGTGAAATCTCATAGTTCCCAGTAGTTCCACTGACTACAATGTCTTTGAACTTTATTTAAATTAAATTAAATAATTTATTTGAATCTGTGAAATGTTATCCATTATTTAGATTCGGTCCATAGTAACTCTACCACCAGTTCGGAAAGCAGTTCTCACCAGAGAAGAACGGGCAAGAAACTTTGGACCTTTTCTAAATCATTTTAAGGTATAAACTACAGCACACGATACAGACAAAAAATACAACTGTTTTTTGACTATTGTTTAGAGCAGTTCATTCATTTTTATTATTGTTTGTCGGTCTTTTGGCTAAGATCAAAATGTAGTCTTTAACTTTAATTATAAAACTCCTGGCACCGTGTTTTTAGGTGCCTAAAATAGAGATGCGTTGGTAGTAACTATTAACTACCTAGCCAAAATATCGCATACGAGGCAACTAAGTAGTATGAATGCACTTTAACAGCTTATAGAAACATAGTCAAAATTCCAGTAGAAATTACTTTACTGTTGAAAGAGTATGCTTCTAGTGATACATAAGTCAAGGACAAGTACAAAAAAGCAAAGCGATTTCGGATTATCGTATTCACATAAATAAATTTAAGTAAGGATAATTAAATTATTTACTACTATCTGTGTTTAAGTGGTGCAAAGGTGCATTTAGAAAATATTTAGCGACAATAAATCTTTAATTATATTTTTGTTTATACTTCCAGTTTGTATACCGAATGGACATCCGTGCCACACTTGGACTTCTCATTGAAAACCAGCGCTGCAGCTGTATTGCAGCAGAATTAAACTAAATGAGTATCCTATTGTTGACACAATAACTTAGTTGTATGTAAAAAATACTTAATTTTTTTAACTACATTTAGTGCCAATAATAAAACTTTTCTTTCTTTCCTTCTTTAAAGGGTTGCAATAAGTTTCGACAGATCCTGTTAACTATAACTTTTGTAAGTAAAGATCAGTGAACACTTGTCAAACTGAACTGATGTTACATTAATCTTATTTATCTTTACTATACATTTTTATTTTATAGTTAAATTATTATTATAAATGCCAAAGATTGTGAAAATAGGTGAATGTATGTTTGGATATTGGTTGGAACTAAATTAAGAAACAGCCAAGAGCATTAAGATGAAATTTGATCTTATGAGAAGTGAGGTTTTGACTGTTTCTCTTTAACGAGTTTGCTTTTTTCAGCTGGGTCCTAATTTAATAAAATTGAATCGTAGAAAAGTTTGCTGTCTTCGATTTTTTTTGAAATTACGGTTCCATTTCCAAATTTTCCGTCAAAAATGTTTTGTTACCGTGTTAAGTCAACACGACTTGATAAATTGAAGTGATAATGGCGGATCTCAGGGTACCTTAAATGACGATAGCTCGACTTTAGTTGATTTTTTTTTTTCACTATTAATTGGTTGGCTTAAATATGACGGATTTCTATTACAGACGTTTCTCGCTATAGTCTACATTTATACCAGACTGGGAAGTAAACGAATCCTAATGGACAATCGCACTAAAAATAAATATTAGTTAAAGAATATTGGTAGCAAAATACAAAAAAAAGTATTACGTTGTTTCCCGATATAAAAACTACGCTTCAATTCTTTCAACAAATGGCAATAACACTAAAACCAAACGAAAAACACCTAATGCATCTGAACGAAAAGCATCTTTGCTTGCTAACGTAACCCATACTTCTCGTAGAGAGACAAGCATTGCAGTCAAGTTTTCCTCAGTCACATCGAAAGTGAATTAATGATTCTAGCTGAAAGTCCTTTTCACTCCAGTCTTCAAAAGGGATTAGGGAATGAGATGACCTTCGCTTCGTTTTAGACAGATTTTTATAGACTGTATAGTCTTTAGGGTTATTCGCTTAAACGTGAGAAAACCGCCTGCTACTGTGTGTATCTTAGGACTTGCAGTTTGGAATTTTTTTTAGGTGGCCAAAATTCATTATATTTTTTAATAATAAATCGTGATATCACAAGAGCTTTTATGTTTTCAAACTAAAGAATTCAGTAGCAGTGTTTAATTCGTTATGTTACAAAAATCTTATAAAATGGGAAAAGACGGATATTTGATAAGCAAAATAAAAAAATGTCGAATAAAGCCGATAGAGGTAAAAACGATCAGGGACCCGAAACTCAGTGCCCTAATGGAATGTTAAAAAAGACATTGGCACGTATAAGTATCAGTTATCATTGTCATACAATAAATAAGATACATACAGACGTCACTGTTTTTTTGTTATGAATAACTAAACCCAGATTTGTTGGTGACTAATAAAAACTATATTTTTTAAATGTGAAATTGCAGAAACCACTAAGTAGACTAATCCTCTTAATCATAAACGTTTTTTATCTAAGGACGTAGTAAAGCTGTGATAACAAGTATGTTTCTCAGTGCTGACGGCATGGCAGCCTTCTTAGTGCGTATACATAGCCGTTGTGATTGGCTAATATTGAAATACAACAACGAAGATAAAAAAAGTCTATGAATAAGGGGGTTAGTCTATACAATGCAGATATGCATCATGCAGATAGAATAGACGAACTTTTCCAAATTATCCTGCTCAAAGTAACAATACGAAGAAAGTTTCGAACTTGAACCATGCCTATAAGGTTCATTTGCAGCAAAATATCCTAGTCATAGTATTTCAGAACGTAGCAGATGGCAGTCTACCAAAAATCACAATGTCAAATGTTTCTATGAATTGCCTTCTGTATTATGCCTTTATATTTTGATTTTTGCTGATAAAACCTTTTACGTGTATCTGAAATTCTACATATTGTATATTTTTATTAGAACATTAACTAAAAAATGCGTTTAAATTAAACATAATCGATTTAAGTAAGTACGTGAAGTCCTAAATGCTCATTAACTTAAGGAAGTAGTTTTAATTACCGAACATAAAATTTAACACGAGTCCACTACGCTATAGCAGTTAACCAACACTATTGAAAAGGTATGTATTTTATTTTAAATTTAAATAACAACTTTATCTTTAACAGCCATGAGTATTTCATTCTATTCAATAACTGTTTTGTACTGTTTACTGTTTATTATTTAATGTTAAACTTTTTAAAAGATTTAATATTATTCAATGAAATGAAACGATTATATTAAAGAAAAAAAAGGTATTAATTTTTATGTTAATATCAATTTAATTGTGTAATCTGCAAAATTTGATTGTAAGGAATTAATATGTAATGAATCTGTTCCATCGCAATTCCATAACGTTTGCTAAAAATACCAACTAATTATATGAGATTACTTATCTATCTTTAGACGATGCTGCTTTTTTATAATTTTGTCAATTTGCCTACTCTTTGCATGATAGTATGAATAGTTGCCGCCCATTATGATATGACCTAGATAGAACCAGTCGATTGCAAAAAATAAATGGCTACAATAAGTATAATTCTGTAGCAGTATACTGGCTGCAACTTAAACAGATCTATATTGATCAAATTAATCTAACGACACGTACTATATTTCAAGAACTTCATTTTTACACTGGAGACTGTAAATATTTAATGGAATGCATTTCTATGTTTAATGATCACAAGTTTTTAATAAATAAATAGTATTTATAATAATAAAGTTTTTGCAATCGACTGTACTTGTAGACTGGGCCATGCACACTACTATTATTCTTTACCTAGGCATATAAATTAGTTTGAACGTCATTCTGGAGGCGGAAAGTGCAGTGAAATTCACACAATTGCGTGACAACACCTCATGCGAACAAGTAACAAATGAATTTTACTGATTTATACCGTAGCTACCTACTAGTTGACGTAATTTCATTGCGCATGTCGTTCACTAATTCTTCACTTTCTTACTTTTGGACTACTTTTGTTCAAGTACAATTGATTGCTGTTCAAAGATAATATATTACGCATCTTCGGAAATCTTTCAAATTGTAGTATTTGTAGAGTTTGCCCCAAAGTTTTAATTAAATAAAAGTAACATTGTTAGTATGGTAGAAGATTTTATCTTTGTCACGTGTTACCCGTTCATAATCTTACGTCCGTGTACTTATTAATTATATAAAAATAGAAAAGACATTTCCCAACCGGTACTCCTTATGTCGATTTCGTGATTATGTTTTCATGTCATGTTGCTAATTTTCTGCTTGTATTCGTAGACCGATGACGACAATCGAGTTCCATCTCGATTAACTGCAACTTTTTCATGCAACTACCAACTAACCTGTTTTAGATAACTATTAAAGATTAGCACTAAGTAGTAATTGCGGACCAGACATTCAATTCTCAATATAGATTTGGTTTAGATTTCGAGTACCTACAATATTCTTGTCGGGTCCTGAGACCGCTGGCAGGCTTAGCTGGCCAGAGCCACAAATTAAATATTAAATCGGCTTAGGCTGGTAACTGCGGATGCCAATAACAGTTCCATGTTTCAGCAAAGACAGCGTTATGGAGACGCGAATGTTGCGGTGAGCGGCGCTCTTACTCGGGCAATTAAGCATTACTACGTGCACGTTAGCAGGGCGCCGGGCACCTTGCCACATGGCAACCGCCTCTAAACTCATTTTGTACACGAATCGCTCGACGGTGCTACCACACGTATCTTCGCAGTTCTGTTTTTCCATTTTGTTGGCGTTCGAAGTTGGACCATGGAATGTTAAAATATCTTAGCTGTGAACTGAAATCAATGTTAATTGAGAACGAATGTTATACTTATAGTTCAAAGATTGATTGCTCAAAATACTCAAAAATTGTATCGTCACTGACCGGTATTATTCGTCATACTAATGAAAATTAAATGAAGCTAGAATGTTAACGTTTAAAAAATGGATACTGGGCAATAAGATTAAATGTAAAGATTTGTGATATGTGACCGGGGAGGTGCGTTGAGCGATCTCCGCATGAACAATGCAACTGTACGTTGACCTCTGGTGATTCAGAGGAAGTTAAAAAACAATATCCTAAGGCGTTTCACAACGCTGAAAACAGATTGTATTGTTTAAACAGAAACCAAAATAAATTATTCAAATTATTGCGCTTTAAACTTTTATTTTTTTAGTTTACAAAGTATTTAGTACTGTGTTTAATTCTTTTGAAATGTTCGTTGATGGTATTTTCTCAGAAATTTGCACAACGCGGTAGTAATAAAAGAAGGTTTGATACCGTGGTAATTATGTACAGATTGCGTAGATAAATAATACGTTTCTTAGCTTATTTCGTATATTATATTCCCTCAATTATCTCATTGGAACGACATGTTTTTTTAGTGAAAATGGATGAGTCTAAAATATTTAGATCCATAGCGATATAATAATTATGGTTTATTTAATAATTGTTTTTAATGAAATTATTAATCAAGTTTAAAAATATAATCAGCGAGACAGTAAAAAGTAGTTCAAAGCAGAAAATATTTTGTTATCAATGATAAAGTAATTAAAATTAATTGAATTCTAATCAGCATATATATTATTTATGCCGATTTAGATGTAGCGATAACGTTAAACAATATTATACTTACTCTATAAATGTATGTATGTAGATACTATTCGAAATGAAGTAAATGAAACCTATATGTTTTTATTAAACGTAGAAGACCTTCATTACAGAAAAGCTGTCGTAGAATTCTGCCTAGACATTAAATACTTTAAAACACTAAAAAAGGTGATCATGATGCCACTATGATAGGTAATGTTCGTTCTAGTTTTGCTAGTAAACCCATGTTATGATATCGTGATTTTGTTTCAATAGGCGATTGATGATGAAGTGTCTATGGCATGGCGGGGCTTTAAATGTATCACTTACGTCCTGCTGATTAAAGAAGTCGTCCTGGGCGTCCTCGCTGGGGCACCCCATGTCTTGCAGGAGTGGAGTCACGTGTCGCTCCCAATCATCCATTATTTGAAACGTCTCCTAGGCAGTCAGATAATCTCGCGAACCGACCAACACAGCTCAAACTTCTTCACAAACAAAACCAACCAGTCATTTTAGCATTCACCACGGACGGCCGGTATTTTTGGCGAGCTCGCCGTCGAACCGCACATTTCGCGCCAAAAACTTCTTTACCGGTGTACTTTTCCGAAAGCTAGTGGAAGTGGCGGGAAATGGGCGAGATCGCACGCGACACCCGGCCGTCAAAAGCCGAGTGAGAGAGAAAAAAACAGCGGCCGCGGGCGTATCACGTGCCCGCTGTTACCGGCGCGCATTCAAAAAACGTACTAGGAGAAAAGTGAGTGTGAGCAGCGTGTGCAGAGTCAGTGTGGCGAGGCGCGGGCTCCCGGCCGCCCGTCGACGCGACCGGAACAGGAGTGCGTGCCGGGCCGCCAGCTCGCACGCCCTCTGCGCCGCGCCGCCTCGCGCGCGTCCCGCTCGCGCGCCTAGTCGCCGCCTCGCGCCGTCCCCTTCGAGCGGCGAGCCGCCGCACGCCTCCCATGGGCGGCCGCGATTTCCCGCCGTCCGTTTGTGGCCGCAACATGGCCGTACCTCTTCGTAGACCTCCGCTTTCCAGTTCCTGGCGTGAGCTATGCTCAACCTACTATCAGACAACTTGTATGTAATGCGAAAATGCACATATTGGCAAATAGAACAACAAAACCTTCACATTTTCCGTCGTAGTACTTACAACAGCGGCAAAAGTTTGAAGTTTAAACTTGCTTATGTTTAACTCCCATTTAAGACCGCCAAATGCATTTGTTTTTGTAACTTTAGGCTCTAAAACTCATGTAATTAAACTTTACGAAAGCAAGTAAAATTGTCTTCTGTTTCTATTTCATTCATTCCTTATTATGAAAAAAAAAGATTATATTCCGTAGAGCGGTCTGTTAAGATTATTGAATTAAAATATAAACTTTATACTAAAATAATTATTACATAGGGAAAATGACAACTCGAAAACCTTTAAAGTGGTTTAAATGCAACAACTTTAGAGTTCTGAACTTGATTATTTTTGCTATTACACCTTTAAACCTTTGGGAGAACAAATACCTTTCAAATCCGACAAATAGATAGTGCAATGAACGGATAAGACAGCAACAGCACTTTGCATGCAAATAGCGGAGTATGGGAGCCATTGCAAATTTTGGGGCAGTTAATATTCAGCATTACCGTGGGCTTAGAAAATAAATAAACATTAAAAATTTTCACTAATCTTCATTTACCGACAGCAGCGGTCATGTAAAAGTGATACGACGCGACGTCTGCTTATTTTGGTGTTGCGTACACATTACACATTGCTCTTTCCATTACGAGTGAAAACTGCTGCTCACTTAGTAACTTGATGCCATTCACGCGAATTTTCTATCAACCAATAGAGGCAATCAGAATTTCTTCTATTAAAAAAAAATAAAAATATATGAAAACTGTAAGGTAAATCTGAGTTTTTCGATTTGAAAACAAATCAATAAAATTAAAAATTATTTCTTAAATAAAACCTGACTCAATAAAAATAATTAATTTTAATGAATATTTGTAGATAAAATATGCTGGAGACAAGCATAAAGCAAAAATTATAAGAAAATTATAAAAAAAGTAAAAATAAATTATTATTAATATTTTTGCGTTATAATGAAAACTGTGAGATCACTCACCGTTCCTCCACGTCTCGCTCCACTGACAAGTGTTCCCTTTCGTTTCAAACGTGCACATTGTCGCTTTATTCCTATGATTTAATCTTGAAATTATATATCAAAAATTAACTGACCCACATAGTTTCTTACATTTTGGGTAAACAGCGGAACCATTGACGTATATTCTATAGACACGAACGTCCATATAAACTATTTGTTCAAAATCTGAACTAAAATTGCAACCAAAACGTCTCTGTTATAACCTATTTATTCACTTAAACAACAAATAATTTTACTTATTTGACTAATATTTTTTATTCAAATCCAGGTTTACACTTAGACTCAAGTTCTTATACCATGAACACCACTCCCTGCACAAGCTGTCAATATTGAGTGTAGTAAATTCAGTTTGAATGGATATCAGTTCAAATTAGTTGAACACAGTAAGTAAATGTTCGGAATGCCAAATCTAGTACGTAGTACATATTATATCGATGTGCGGAACACACAAAATTAAATTTGAAAAACATAGATTTCTATATTAAACATTTCAGAATCGATTATAATTAATTGAATGGATAAAAATTTGTTCTCAAATGAACGAAAAGCTTTTGAACAACAGCTAAAACTAGAAAAGAAATCATTTATTTGGTGTATACATTTTCCAAGATGG